>NW_027508746.1:902500-905628 GCF_051911475.1 Siphateles boraxobius | reverse complement strand
AGGGAGAGAGAGAGGGAGGGAGAGAGGGAGAGAGAGAGAGAGAGAGAGAAAGAAAGAAAGAGAGAGAGAGGGAGGGAGGGAGAGAGAGAGAGAGGGAGAGAGAGAGAGAGAGAGGGAGGGAGAGAGGGAGGGAGAGAGGGAGGGAGAGAGGGAGGGAGAGAGAGAGAGGGAGGGAGAGAGGGAGAGAGAGAGGGAGGGAGAGAGAGAGAGAGAGAGAGAGAGAAAGAAAGAAAGAGAGAGAGAGAGGGAGGGAGGGAGGGAGAGAGAGAGGGAGGGAGAGAGGGAGAGAGAGAGAGAGAGAGAGAGAGAGAAAGAAAGAAAGAGAGAGAGAGGGAGGGAGGGAGAGGGAGAGAGAGAGAGAGAGAGGGAGAGAGAGAGAGAGAGAGAGAGTGAGGGAGAGAGAGAGAGAGAGAGGGAGGGAGAGAGGGAGGGAGAGAGAGGGAGAGAGGGAGGGAGAGAGAGAGAGAGATTTATGCTATAGGTGAAGCTATAAGATCAGGTTCTGTGCAACAGACACACATCTTTCTGTGTTCAGGTTTGTCTGAATGGGTATTTAGTCAGCGTCCAAAAGTGTGATAAGAGTGAGCATGAAGGAGCCAGCTCAGGTTTCCCTTCACAACGCCAATGAAGAGAGGAGAAAACACCTGGCCTGTTCTTGGAAAAAGAATAATCAGTGGTTGACAGTAATGAAGTAAAAAATATTTAAAGTATCTGTAATTTATCAGAGTATTTTTATTTTGGGAAACTTTTACTAACCCTAACGCGTAATATTGTAATTTTTACTCCACTTTTCCATAAAAATTGCCACTGAGACGCAACAGTGATGTTTGATTGATGAAGGATTTGAAGCTGTTGATCCTGAAGGATTCATTGGTGAATCTGACTGATCCGACTGCAACTGTTCTCGAGTCTAAACGAATCAACTCACTGATTCCATGATCCGCTCAAAATGAGCCAAGAACAGGTGAACCGTCCTCGAGCTTGAATGTGCTGCAACACATGCTGAGAAAACTTACCAATGAGTTTTAGTATCGGTTACTGTAAATTAGATCATATTTAGACCATGACCGTCAGTTATTTGTGAACCAAATCTTCTATAAAATGAGTGCATATGTTCCTCTTAAAATGTGTTTTTTAACAGCATTTTAACCTGTGACATCTGTATTTTTACACTATTGTCACCACATATTTACACAAATTGTGTTTCCCTTCATTTCTAATATATGGTAGCATATTATTATTAGCACACTTGAATTATTAGTAACTTAAAATAATATTGTAGTATATTAAAGTTCAATGTTTTGATAGTGTATAATAAGCGTTGGTAATACAATAAAAAGTTGTATTACACTAAGGTGTTGCAGTGTAATTATACATTTGAGTATGGAGTTATAATAGTTAACTACATGTACTTACTAAAGGATAAGGGTTAGTTGGATGCAATTATGCATAATTAATAGTTATTACCATAACTACATGTAACGTTTAACAAGGGCACTGTAAAATAAAGTACCAAAAATAGCTAATTTGCAATACAAATTAATTGCATGTAATCAACCTGATTGGTGTTGAACCCTAGAGCTGGCTAGAATAGATATATGGTGCACCGATCAGGACTTTTTACTTTTAATTAATACATAAGTACATTAGAAATCAAGTATTTTTGTGCTTTTTCTCAAGTAAAACATGTACTTTTTAAAGTAATATCTTAATAAGATATATGTTCTTTTATTCAAGTACTTCATCCACCACTCAGAATAATTATAGTTACAGCTTACGCAAAACAAATTGTATTGCTATTCCTCAAACATTGGAGTTAGGGTTTGCTTTAAACCTCTTAACTATTATATCTGATGCAATAAATTCAGCTTTATAGGCATGTATTTTATATATATATATATATATAATTGTGCTGAGTAGCCCCTCCCACACTGAAATTTCATTGGTCCAAAATCTTCCTCCACATAACTGTACTTTAACCATCAAACATCACCTTCTGATTGGCTGTGCTTGTGTGTATGATTGTCCATTCAGCATGGACCAAAAATTGCTTGTTGCTGGAAACTGTAACGTGTCTTGTTAGGACACAGTGTTATACTTTTTGAGAAATGTTAGAAAATCTGACAATGCCAGGAACTTTAACTAGAATGAAACATATTGTTATATTTGCATACTAAATTGTCAGTGGATTTATTTCTTGTGCTGGTGATTTAAAACTTTCAAACCCGAGTTGTACAAACGCGAGTACCTTCTGACCTCCTCACACATCCAGTGTTGTTTCTAACTTCATATTCTGTTGTTTATTTGTTTTTGCCCATTTTTAATATTCTTCTTTGACTAATTTTTCAAATGAAAGGCACAGTTTCCACTTAATCGACCCAGTGATTAGTGCAGTCAGGCACACGCACAGACAAGTTCAGACACTAGAAAATTAGCTTGCAAGCGTAGTGCCCTTACGTACCACTATATTTCTGCTTTTCCATATGCTTTTCCCGGCATTGACAGATAAATTGCATGCGAAATTGTATCAGACTGAATGTCTGACGACCACAGTTATGAACGCCGTCAGTTTAATACAGCCAAACACATAGCCTTTCAAAGTATACTGTATTTGATAGCGTGCGCGAACACAGACGCTCAACACATGCTGACTAGGAAGCTTCATCCTTGTTCGGTTTCTGCGCTATTTCTCTCCAGAAGTCATAAGGGGAAAAAAATGTCTTTGCAATTGTTTAAACTAGAGTTGCAGGCATGATACACAGAACATTGTTGATGTGCAAACACTGCTGTTTCCTTCAGGAAATACTGATGCTTTAAAGCCCTGATATACTTCAAGCTAAATTGAAGAGCAAACTGCTGTCGTTTAGAACAAAATCAGGCAAAAACGAAGTTCGTTTCTGGAGTGCAAAACAGCTTGACAAAGCGATCCACCATTGGTCGGTGTGGTGATGATGTAATAGGTGGGTGTGGCTCTGAGGCTCCGCCTTCTTTGAGGTGTAAATCTTCTCCTGTTCATTTCTTCTGTTCAGTCCGTCGAGGACAGACACGAGTGAAAACATGAACACACTGAAGCCTGTTTTATGCTTCTGCGTCGAATCGACGGCGTACCCCTGCAGACCCCTCTGCGT